>NC_041362.1:5898196-5924847 GCF_900634415.1 Cottoperca gobio | reverse complement strand
TCCTATCTCTATTTCTCTATTTTCTCTCTCTCTCTCTCTCTCTCTACCTTTCTCCTTCTTTCTCTCTCCTCTCCTTCTCTCTCTCTCTCCCTCTCTCTCTCTCTCTCTTCTCTCTCTCTCTCTCTCTCTCTCTCTCTCTCTCTCTCTCTCTCTCTCTCTCTCTCCTTACTTTCTTTCTTTCGGCCTCTGTTTTAGTTTGCACTAACTCTCTTCACTCGTCTGAGAATTAAACAGAAACAGCTGAGGAATCCAGTTTGAGGCCAACGGCAACGCAGGAGAGATCCAGTTGGCCAATCTCTGAGGCAGATGCAAATCCGCGACTAGAGAATCTGTCCAAGCAACAAAACGTAGTATCAAAGAAAATGGCCACGGTCCTCGATTCTAACCGGTGTGTCAGTGCACAGAAAGAGTGGTGGGAACCACAGGCAGAAGTACTACAGCATCAGCAACAGTTATATTTGCAGTTATCGAGCAGTAAACGTGTTGCTAAGTTGATTGTATTCATGCCAGCTTCCAAAGTGCTTTTAAACCAAATTTAGATCGATGCACAAACAAACTTCTATTTCATGAGACGATTAAAAGAAAGTTTGTCTTGAAAGAATAAATGAGGCTAATCTGTTGCAGATTTAAAAACACCATCATCTTCTCGTGTTTAGAGAGACACAGCATGAGAGCCTGACCATGTCGCTGATCACATGACGTCTCTATATAATCAGTAGTGAGTAATACTGTACAATGGGCCCAGGGCAGAATCCGTAGCGTCCAAACACACTCTACAGAATGCACAATAATTGCAAATTAAAGTGGTGGTGACTTCGCACAGCAAAGCAAAAGAGCTTAAGTTTGCAGTATAATGACAGACAGCCCTTGAGCACGGCGGCAGGATGACACAGACGAGAACTGGCCTGGAAACACATCCAACACAACAGGACGCTGCCAAAATTACAGGAGGAGAGAGATGAAAGTGGGGCAGCACATCGAGGCCAACGGGAGACAAAGCCAATATTAAAGCGGTAGCACACTCAAAGTGTTTACAGCCTCAAAACAAGGTGGCAAAGCAGAAGAGGTCTTGTAAACAGAGAGCAGAGCAGTTAAAAAAACTGAAAAGTATGTATGTATGTATTTAACATGAGGGAAAATGGTAAAGGATATTTCATCTCTGTCAGACACTACAAATGAAAACATCAGCAGAACAAAGATATTGCAGAGAGCAGTGAAAATGGAAACAACCCCAGAGACATGAACCCTTTGCTATACTTTGTCGAGCAAACGCAGACAATCAAATACCTAATGAGCACTATCACGAAAAACTACAGTTAGCTCAGGCAATTCAGAGAGTACAATGGTTACTATTCACATAAAGAAATGAAAGCACAGCCTTGTTCACACCGATACATAGCCTGAACGACAAAACTGTTTAGTCTGTTTTGACAGGAAGGTCATTGAGTCTTGAGACCAGGGGTGAAGCTATCTTGCAACACACACAATACACGGTCTTACCATCCAGAAGCTGTGATTGCTGGCGTCTTCAATGCTGCTTTCTGATGGTAGCGTCGACATCCTGTTCTCTGAGACAGTAAAGAATATATGATTAGTTCAGATGCTATCGTTCTGCCTTTTAATCTGCACACTGACCTTTCTGTAAGCGGCTTCTGTAAGTGTAGGTAATGAAGGCTTTGGGGGTTTTGCAGCTACAGTATGAACACTTAATCTAATCTAATATATATATATATAATAAAACAAGCCTTTAAGGGAAAGTCTCATTCATGATGTTACATTTCAGTCAGGCAGAAGAGAACCCAGTTACACATGTTTGTGACTCATATTAATTACAGATGATTATGTCCCCACCTACATTTTTGATCGTTTTACAATTCAGTTCATAACCACCGGCACATATCCCTTCATATGGGAGTCTGTGGGGAACCACATATCCATTAGGAAACCATGTTCTCTCAACCTTTTTTTTTGTAGACATGCATCAAAGCCTGTTAGATTAACTCAAATATATCGACAAATGTGTTCATCTGAATTGCTTTTAAAACTGGATATTTAATTATTAATGAATCCGTAAACCCTTCAAAGAGTTATAATTGCAGTTAGTATTGGATGTGTACGGTACATTTGAACCAGGAGGTGTACGGTTAATCGAGGCAGAGTCTCACAAGCTTCATCAGTAAGCATGGAGGACCCTCTCCCAGCAATGCCAGCTTTGAAACTTGAGCTATCCTAAAATAAATAGGGGGCAAAGGTCAACACATCCTGTCATTCGCACTCACTCACAACAAAAAACACAAGCACACTTGCAATACATTAAAAGTTCAGTCTGACTCAAAATTAAGCGATCTACCAAAGTATTCTTTCATTTAACTTTATGCTCGTCTGGTTCCACTTCCAAAAAATAAACTTTTCCAGTTAAATATTTAATCACACAGCAGTTTTTCCTTCTGGTGTTTCAAACCCTCGATGCACCCAGAGCTGAACTCCACCCAGACACAGCCTTCATGTCTTGCCTGGTTTTCCTCCCTGCAGCCATCTATCTCTCCTATGGCTCTGTTAGGCACACCATTAGATTCAATGATTTTCCTCTACATCCTGCTGTTCAAGACGCATCACATGCTCCACTAAGAGCATAATGCCGTGCCTCTTCCTGCCTAAATCTTCCTCAGCTTGCTTCTGTCGTGTCTCTAGTAGATTACACAACCCTGAGTTCTGCAGGAGGTCAAAAAAATAATGAATCGCCTCCCTTTTAACCCTTGACCTGGACTTCCTGTCCACTCGCTGGCTGGCTCTCCTCGGGGTATGACAGTGTCTGAGTTCTCAGAGGAACATGGGGGTGGGGAGCTCTGCTGTCCCTGCATAATGACAAATAATTTGGTGCATTCCTGTAAGTTTTACTAAATAGTCTCCAACCTCATGACACAAATAAACTTCTTGTGGGAATCAAATCCCAACTGTATGTAAGATGTACCCTGTAAGTACACAAGCAAGTCACAGTCTTAGTTGTGATCTACTTGCATGCCTCTCAAATATGATGTCATACTCTTTATAAGCATTATAATTTGTCTACGTGCAAGAGAAAAGCGCGGTGTGCTACTCCATATCTACTGGAATCAATATAGTGGCACTATAGGCCTTTTAAATATCACTTCAAAGACTTTATACTTGATTTAAACATCCTCTAAAGGGCTGGGGTGGGCCCTGGTTTAGCTGTATCAGAAATATGTTAATAACACAATCTTTAAAATATATATGCATTGAAAAGTTAGAAAAGCATGACTGGAACTTAAAATTGTCTCTCTGTGTCGTCTCTGATATTTGAGAAGCTAATATTCCTAACTTGCTGATTTTCATTGGGCTACAAAAATTAAAAGCAAATGGTAAAATATGTGTCATGTACTCACATTTGCATACGACTCAACTGTCCTTTAGGTTGAACACAGAGTACACTGGATAACTTATCACCTACCAGCACAGATCTAATTCCACCATGTGTCTTCCACACTGTTTATGATCTCTTGGCAGGTCAGACAGGAAATTTGTTCCCCCACTTTTCAAATGTCCTGTAGCGATCCAGTAACTTGCGTTAACCCAGTCCTCCCAGTATCTTAAACGCTAACTTCACATGTCAAAAACTTTAGAACAACTAAGCAAAACTGAAGGTCGTTTGAATTATAAGATCTCATCTGAAGCTTCCAACCAACTCCTTCACCCCTGCATCCTGCACCCACTCTGGCACAGACACTCACTCCTCCCCCTGTCCCCGTTTCATCTGTCACACATAACTCACCACGCACACACATTGCATAGAGGAAATATATAGTAACAAATGAACACATAGAGCAGAAATAGGAGCTCAATCACTCCATCAGCTCTCTCTGAAATGCAACTACACAGCCATAGGAGGCTAACAAGCCGCTCACAGTTCCTTACCTCTCTGAATACCTCCTCTCTGCTTCAACCCTCTTTTTCTTCTTTTGTTTGGCCGATTAAAACTTTTTTCCCCACTTCAATCTTTGTGTAGACTCTCAGGCTCCTTTTCTCTCTCCGTCTTGTCTTCTTTACACTTTTCCTCGTCTTCTCCAACTTTGATTTTCCACTCGTTCTGGACAGTGCTGCTCTTCCCCTTTCTTTGGCCCACTGTGTCAGATGAGTTGGCTTCTTTTTTTTTTTTTTTCTCCTTCTCCTTCCTCACACCCTCCCTCTCTCTCTCCTAGTCTCTCTCTCTCTCTCGCTCTCTCTCGCTCTCTCTCTCTCTCTCTCTTTTCCCCTCTCTCTCCAAAACAGCTGCAGGAAACTTGTCTTGTTCTTTGTACTTCACCACTTGTTGAATAGCGTCTCTCTCTTCTCTTTCATTCACTCGCTTCACCTCCCTCAGAGTAGTTTTAATGAAGTGTGAGTGTGTGTGTCCAATTAACTAGGTTTTACTATTTTACAAAGAAGTAAAAACCAGCATGACCAGATAAGGAAAACTCTACCCCCCCCCCCCCCATGCTTGTCTCCATACCCCCTCTTTCCTCCCCTCAACATTCTCTTGCTTGGGATAGTTTTCTGTAGGCCTGCCTCCACAGCTGGAGGATACATCCGGTGTGTGTGTGTGTGTGTGTGTGTGTGTGTGTGTGTGTGTGTGTGTGTGTGTGTGTGTGTGTGTGTGTGTGTGTGTTAAATGCAGAGGTTCTTTGAAGTCAGAGACCCCTGAAGAAAGAATTGTTCACACTCACATATGCCGCTCTTACTTCATGCTCTGCTGAACTTGTGCAACTTTGCCTTGCCAGAACATGTCAGGTAAATAACTAGACAGCTGTTATACGTTGCAAAGTTAACGCCCAGCTACAACCTGCTCTTAGGAAATCCTGTGTTAGTAATCCTATAATCAAATCTGGAAGGATAGTAGACAGATATCATGACAACATTGTGGGATCCTGTGATTAAAATGATAATAGCGTAAGAGGCAGAAAATGTCAACAAGTGGAATAAGGTCCCTGTTAAGTGATGTTTACAGTATATATATTTACCTTCTTCTTCTTCTTCTTCTTCTTCTTCTTCTTCTTCTTCTTCTTCTTCTTCTTCTTCTTCTTCTTCTGTTCATTTTCTCAGATAAAGAATTGTAAAGAATCCTGAAATGTAAAGTAAAGTTTACCTTTTTTTAAATATATTGAAGCAAATGCAACTTTACATTTTGCTCAAGAAAATATTGTCTCAGTGCAAAAATACTTTGTTGCTCCTACTCCAAAAATCATGATTTACCAACAAGCTGTCCATTATTCATATCATAGGCCTAAGTAATGTGCAAAAAGGGACTCTAAATTCTGCAAAAAGTACACTTTAAAATAGAGTTCATTTCAAATGTTTTGGCATGTGCAGTCAGGTATATGTACCTTGTTAACTTTGATGTGAATTAGATATTAGTTTGTACCTAAAAATGAAACCAGGCTTCATAAGAGGTTGTTTTTCTCAGGCTACCGACCAAACAATCTGCTGAAAGACCTAAAAAACGGTCAGTCAAAAATGTATACAAGTGATAAAACTCACTGTTTTTGTTGGTCATATTATATAAACTGACCACTTTGAAACCGTTTACAGCTCTGCTTTTAAATATCGTGACATATTATATGCCCCATGTTTAAAACTAGCAGCATACTTTATTAAGAATTGGGTGTGTTTATTGAGTCATTAATACATCTTGCCTCAACACGTCTGCTTCACAGTCAAGTTGTCTGTTTCAAGTCTAACATCGCTTATGATGTTGTAATAAAAGTGTTTATCTACATCTAACTATAACTGTCACCGTAAGTGTTGAGCCCTTTGTGGTTGAAGTGAATAACAGGAACTCTTAAACATCATAGTCACATGCGTTGGCCATTAGAGGGCAGAAATAGACATGATTTTAAATTAACATACCTTGTCTGGCTCGTAGATTGTTTGTATCAACAGGAAATATAAGGTTTGATAATCAACCCACTGCATTTATATTTTCTTTTCATTCTAGTCTGTATTATTATATATGTATGTATATGATTTTCCTCTAGTGGTCACAGTGAGTAACTGCAACTACACTCCAGTTGCTTTAAGATAAGCAGTCAAATGGCATAGTAATAGTTGTGTACTGTGACAATAAAGCAGAAATACTCGTGCTTCTGAATACACAAAGGTTGTTTGGCTCACATACTGTCGATGTGTACTATATATGTTAAGGTAGGTAAGAAGGAACTGTCCATTAAAGGGTTTTTCTAATATGTCAAGAAAAAAGGAACACAACAAACCCATTGTGTTTACCTTTTCCTCAATTCAGTTATGTCAATACTCATGTATGTAATATGCATGCTTATTTCTGCCCTGGCCACAATGCGCAGCTACCGCTTTCTATTATAAATGTTTTATTTTGAAAGTATAATTTGGAAGTACTACTACGTGGTGTTACATTTGACTTTACTAGTAGAGCGCAGCTGCCATTCCTCCCTGTGGCCACTAGAGGGCAGAATTACTCATGTTCTTATATACTTAAAGGTTTTCTGGCTCATAGACTTATAGTACTATACTTGTAGCTTGAACATGATCATGTAAACAGTATAAAAGTAACACACAACTGTCCTATAAACATATAAAAAAATGTTTGTCAAACATGTTGCGTTTATCTTTTCTATTACCTCAATTTATTTCTGGCTGTCAACACTCGTGTGTTTAAAATCACGATTATGTCTGCCTTCTTGTGGCCAAAGTCTGTAACTACATCAGTTCTAAATGTTTTATTTTGAAAGTATGATTCGGAAATACTACAATGTGGTGTTATATTTGACTTTACTATTAGACAACAGTTGCTGTTGCTCACTGTGACCACTAAAGGCCAGAAATACTCATGATCCTAAATGCCCACATGGTGTCTACTTGTACTGTACTACTGTATTGTATTTATGTTTTATTATGTTTTTAAATGTTCATTGTATTGTTCTTTTACCACTGTTGTGAATGAGTGAAATTACACGTTACTAGTCAAACATAATAACATAGTTAATACTTTCAAAAATAACTACTCTAATGCGAAGAGAAAATGCTGTAAAGTCTGTTACACTTAATTTAGTTCTGACAATGTCAACATTTCTATCTTCTAGTGGTAACAATTAAGTAAAATCAAGCACAACAGATTGATACTTTCAGAATATGACGTTAAAATAATAAGGTTAAACGCTGTTACATCGTTTTATTTCCGGTTGATACTTTCAAAATATAGTATTTAAAACATTATTTTAAATTGACATGTAATAAATCAGTGTCTGCACAGGAAGGCAGCAACAGCAATACTTATTTTAAGCACCTCTTATTCATAAACAGGTTGAGGTGGAGCTAACTTCTCAATGAATTTCTTGAGTCATTTGGAAATTGCCAGTAAAGTGAATGGTAATAGTCAATTTTCCATTCCGCTCCAGTCCAGCAGGGGGCGGTAATGGTCTTAAAGGCTGACTGCCAACCGCCAATAAAACACGAGGAAGCGGCTGCGGCGGCAGAAGAAGCAGTTACTTGACTGGTGACTGCCGTAGCGGAAACATCGCTGCTGCAACTGGTAAGATGAAGACATGAATTTCACTGTAATTCTTTTTAGATACAATGTTAAAAATAAGTAGAGTATTGTAGTGATAAAACTATTGCAACCTAATGTGATTCTGTTCTGTGAATAAATAAGGGGTGACTTTAAAATTCACGTTACGAGGTACAATTTTAGCTAATTCAGTTTGATAACCGCTAAGCTAGCAGTAACAAACCGCAGGAGCCATGTGTAAAAGTTTAGTTCTTTTATAAAGATGTAAAGCTGATTTGGTGGATAAATTGTATGCCGAACTTCAAACTATGACACGTGGCTACGACTCTAAGCATGTGGCCTCTTATAGAACACGTGTTGTATGGTGCTGAACAATACAACTGTATACTGACACATTTCACTTATTGGGTTTTGGTTTTCGAACGTTATCGTCAGTAACCCTGTGGGCCTTTCTCCACGTGGTAAGCCTGCCAGGTAACATTAGCATGGTAGCTAACAGTCTCATGCAGTGTCATGAGCTACAGCTAGTAAGTTTTCACAAGATGAGTTGTAGCACAGCATGAATAATTGCATTTTACATCACTATAAATGTCGCTATTATAGGCGATGGTATGTTATTTAGAATGACTGTTCCTCTCCCCTGATGACTTGCACTGGGCTCTGAGTTAGTATGAAGAGAAACGTGCATCTTTGGCCCTGACAAGCCAGAGTTTCTGAGGAGAAAATAAAAAAACAAATGTTAGTCAAAGGTTATGGTCATGACTACACTAACAAGTGCTTTTGTCCCGTTTCAGTTTCAGATCTCTTCCAACAAGAGGAACCACTCCTAGACTGGAATTTGATGGGGGCTTAGAAGTATGTAAAATACAAGTATTCTCACTGATCAATTCTCATGATATTTGCTTGTCTTTCTCCCCTGATGACTTGCACTGGGCTCTGAGTTAGTATGAAGAGAAACGTGCATCTTTGGCCCTGACAAGCCAGAGTTTCTGAGGAGAAAATAGTTACTGATGATCAGAAGTGAGAGTTATACCGACACTAACTGGTTTTTTGTTTTTTCAGGTGATTAAGACAGAGAAGCCATTCATAGACTGGACTTAAATCAGGTTTGTTGCATAACTACATATTTTAATAGCAGACATTGTGAATGCTGATCTCTTGTGATGTATAGCACTGGGCTCAGAAAATCAGTGATGAAAGAAGTGCAGCTCTGCCCCTGACAAGGCAGACTCTGAGGAGACTATTACTAAAAGCATCTTGTGAAACCCGTGGGTATCTTATTATTCTGACGGCTATTCTTTTTTTCTTTCAGGTACTGATCCTCCTGCATACATCACCTGGGTTATAACCATGTTGTAATGTCAATTTCTAATAAAGTACATTTTTAAACATTTAATATTATCCTGTATTTGCTGATTTCTAAATCAATAAAGTATCTTAATTAAATAAAACTGCATCTATTTTGATTTTTCACTTTTCTACAAATATTATACAGAGTAGGGAACTTCACATTATTGAAATGTTCATTGTTACACAGTATATAATGTACGTTTGTTACTTGAAATTCAGAGCATTACCTCAACAATGTGCGGTGGTGTCATGCATTTGTATTTCCCTTTTCCTAGAAATCACCTCTATAATCCATTTGATCTCACTCAGTGTTATAACAGTATAATCATACCCACATTGGGACTATTTTCTGGGTTAATGATAATTTGGGACACAAGTGAGTCGTAGTAGAACTCGTCTGAGGGCAGATGTCAGTATACAGGTGGAAATTAATCATGTTTCATTCAAGAAATCAGAAAACCTCAATTAGAACTTTGTTTCTGTATCTTTATTATAATTCTAACAATTTATCTCTTAAAACATTTGAAATTCATATGTTTATATGAATGTGTATATGCATATCACATACATATATAGTCGGTACGTTACCTTTCATCAGTTCATATTCTCATTTTTTAAAAGATCTCTTAAAGGAAAAGAAATGCTTTCTATAGAGTCACACCGGTTCTCACAGATCTCTCCTGACAGCAATGAGCCACCATATGTTGGTCGTTACTTCTAAATGCAAAGAAAGGATTAAAAACAAGTCTCCAAAAAATGTCTCTCCGTCACCTAACATGAACATTGTATCAGTAAGAGATGTATTCAAAATGTCTTATGCACAGTTATTAATTGGCCCCATTTACACAAGCAAATGTTTAAGAGACCTGATAGAAACAAGTAGAATCTGGCTGTTTGGACAGAACGCCACATTCTGCTTGTTCACCCTTTCAGAAACACCCTTTTGGGCTGAAGATTACTTCAAAACCTTTAAAGGGAAACGTGAAAAGACACAGTTGCTAATGGAAATAGGGTCATTGCATAATATGCTGGTAATAAACAATGAGCTGTGAGCATACCGGTACATGACAGCGACTGCAGAAGGTGCTTTGTACAACAAGAAGATGCAAATAATGAGCGAAAACAGACCGGAGCTCTTAACTGTCAGGTCATTAACAGTGGAAGGGGCAGATGTAGAGAACGGGTTGAACTGTATAGAAAGCACAACAGTTAAATAAATACATTGTACCTTTTTGTGTTAAACATTTGGAAGACAGAGATTCTTTAGAACTTTTGAGATTTCTTCTTTTTTTTTTTTTTTTTTTACATCTTAAACCATAATTAGATGACCATTGTTTTCACCGTCCTTATTGCCATTTCCCTTGCATTTAAATGAAATCTCTCCGTGACCACCAGCACAAAGCAATTACAGAGACAAATCCACCTTTGCTCATTCACGTGCCCGTGTGTATGTGCACTTTGAGCGACGTGATCTATGAAAACGTATTTATCTTTTTGCAAAAAAAACAGACTGAGGATAGATAGTCCGTGAGGAAACTCCCCATCTATGCCCCCGATGTAAAACGCACGTTTGATATGTGTTCGAGGACTCGAAAGCAGCAGGAGAGGTGAGGTGTTGTTCAAGGTAGAAAGGTCATGAGAGAGCCCTTATGTTTGATCTCAGCAACAGTGAGAAAAGCAGGACTGAGGTTATAATGAGATGTAAATGAGCAGTGGAAGCTGATGAGGAAATAAAAGGACATCAGTTATATACCATGAAAAAATAATGAAATGATTTTATGTAATCAATCAAAAGGGGGCGACTGTTATCCAGAAGTGCATGTTAAATATATTAAAGTATAGTGCTTGAATAAAGTAATACATCATTTTCATTTGTGTATTGTTGGCATCCCCAGAGTAACAGTTGCTACACTTTCAGTATCTGCATATTATTAAGTGGCAACTCACTTTTAAAAGCGTGAGGAAATCATATTTTGAGGCCATAAATAATTAAAGCTTCACAGTCTGACAAAAGAAAAGCAGAGCCCAGGGACAAAGGATAAGGAAGTGTTTCTGAAATGTGCTTCACATTAAGTTGCAATGCTTCTAATCACATAGAAGCAAAGTTAAGGGTACCGTGCACCAAATAATATGCATCTTTCAATTCAAAAATACCTATTTATAGTATACACATATATATTTATATATATAACCAACACACTTATCTTCATCACACAGTCAGAAAATACACTGACTGCACAAGAGCGCCATATCAGCCACCAGAGGCAGACAGCAGAAACTCTCTGAAGCTATAATAACAGTAAGGACGATGAAAGTAATGATAAATAGTAATAAATCTCTTCATATCAATATTCCATTATTCCCATTTAAAGTTTAAAAATTGTAAGAACAATCATAGTATTAAAACTCGATATAAGCGTTTCTCTCAGATCCCCTCGGCCGGGTGGCTGCTTGTTTCCTCCTGGATTTTGTCGAGAGAGAGGGGCCTCTCCTGGAAGGAGAAGGGGGGATTGGGTGGGAAAGAGCAAGAAAATGGCAGTTTTTCCTCTTCCCCTCCCCTCTCCTTTCCAGTCTCCCTCGGACGGAAGGTCTGAATGGTTGGACAACAGTTGCCTCGACGCTGAGGAAGTCTTTCTCCATGAATCAAATCCTCGGGGGGGGGGGATGTCTCTTCATATTGTCACGTTGAAAGCACAGTCTGTCTCCTTTTGTATAAGTATATCTCGGATCCAAACATATAGTGTGTCTATATATAAGGTGTCCCATGAACTCTAAAACAATCACTTGCAAGTGCTTGTGTGTATGTGTGTGTCTACATGTTGGTGTATGCATGCAGGCATGTATAGTAGTAACTCGGGTGCCTGTGTGTGTGTGTGTGTGTGTGTGTGTGTGTGTGTGTGTGTGTGTGTGTGTGTGTGTGTATCGGTGTGATTTCTTTTTTTGTATTATTTTGATGGTCTGGGCACTTATTTTTGCTACAAATTTGTGATACAGTGACCAGTCTGTATATATGTCATTATAAGACTTAAGATGATAAAGAGCTATAGAGAAACACGGACCTGCAGTGAGGACAGAGCCCTACCAGCGGTGAGGTAAAAACAAGACGCAAATCAATCAAAGCCGAACACATAGCCGGCCTCCTTGGTTTTAAACCAAGGAGGCAAGTTATCCATCTGCGCCCTATGTTTCATCATGCAGACAGATAAAGCCTCACACCTGCAGACATTCACCCTCAAATATTCATTCCTCAATGATACTCAGAAACGTTTTAAAACTAACATCCATTCACACAGGGGCGGGGTTGTCGTTGATTGCACTCTAAATATTCTTGGTGGGTTCCACTCTGAAACCTGAACGGATTCAAGCAGCTGGCTGAGGGGTAAGAGGAATATTCAACACGATTGCTGCACGATGACGGACAACTTTATCTTCTTTTCTTGCCAACAACACAACCTGCTCAATCTTTTTAACCGAACATGCTTTTTGATTGTTCCTCTCAAGTATTTGGTTCCGTTTCATCGCTTCACTCGTAATATCTGCTGCAGCCATAGTGTCTTCGTAATGCATTTTGGATGAAAGTGTTTTTATGTTACTTGTTTGTTGGTGTGACTGTGCATGCATGTGGGGAGTGTACTTGTGTAAATCATCGGGCCACAACTGGGGAGCGCCAGCTGGTATCTTTATGGATCGTCAGCCCTTTTTCCATCCCTGTGTTTCCATCTCCCTGTGGGACTTGACTCCCTCTTTTTGTCACTCTCTGTGTGAAATCTGTTCCCCCCTAATTTGTTGTGTGAATCCACCATGGATAGCAGCAGTTGTGTCTTCCTCCCTCATTGACTCAAACCCCTCCTTCTCTCTCCCTCTCTCTCCCTCTGCGTTTGCAACCTCAGCTCCGACTCCCATCGTCCCTCCTCCTCTCAGTCTGTCCATCCCGAGGTGAGAGAACAGAAATGGGAAATGGGCTGCTGGACAGCCTGAGGACAGAAGAACAGACATAGAACATGAGTGATGTTTAATGTTTTTGTGAAACAATAACAAATGGTGTTTGTTGCTTTGTAGCATAGTAGTGAATTGTGCGACTCATGCTTTTTAAAATAGAGATCAATATTTGTTCATTAGGAGAGTATGGTGGCTCTTGTGTTGTGGACTCGCTACATGACTGATTAGATTGGGAAAACATTTGTCAATACACACTTGATGACGGACAACAGTTGTCAGACAATGTTGTCCAGCTCTGAAGTCGTAGTATAATATGCCAAAGAAATGTCATGGTATGGTAAGTCGCAAAAAATGTCATAGTATAGTAACGTATGTCATAAAGAATGCCATAAAAAAGTCATATTATAGTATGTCATTAAAATGCCAATCATTAAGTCATAGTATAATATGTCGTATAAATGTCCTAAAAGTCATAAGTTTGCCATAAAAAAGTAATTAAAAAGGTCATAGTATAGTATTCCAGATTTTTATTTATAAAAGTATAATATATCATAAAATTGTCACAAAAAAGTAATAGATAGTACGTCACAAAAATGTCTGTTATGTGCATGTTGCTCACATTTGTTTTGAAAAAGTTAACTCTTTAACTTAAAAGTTAAGGAGAATAGAAGCCATACCTGTCCATTATGGTCCTCAGGGCCCGTTCTATGTTCATGCGGTGGCCTACACGTGTTACACCCAGATCCAGATAGTCGTCCTTGGTTAGGGAGGGCAGGTGGGTGCCATCAATCTCGTTGTCCAGGAAACGCTCTCTGTGCTCACCCAGGTTCAGGTATCCTAGCCAGTCTGCAACATCATACTTGGTCCAGTAGGGCAGCGGCTTGGAGGCAAAAGGCTTTGTCGGGGAAGGGGGCGGTAGATGGGGATAACTCAGGCATGTAGGTGGAGGGTGAGGGTGCATGGGCGGAGAAGAGGTCCCGGACAGGAAGTGAGTTGGAGAGAGGGAACGAGAAACAACTAACGTGGAGTTTGGTGGAGGAGGGGCACCAGAGGGGGCAAACAAGGGAGGAGAAGGCGAGAAGTAAGGATCTCCAAGAGGGTTCCCAGGTGATGGCGGGGTGACAGAACCTCGGAGGTCGTACATGGCACTGTATAGAGGTGTGGTGGGGAGCAGCGGAAGGGACGATGGCCGTGGTGGACCCACCTTGGGCCTCTCTGATGGGGAGATAAGAGGGCTGGGTGCTCGCCTACGCTGGATCATGTGTGATTCTGCTTTACGGGACTCTCGACTGGGAATAAACTGAAATTCTAGGGCTTTGGTCCGGTAGACAGGTCTGTGTTTGGGGGAAGTGGGGTAAGGGGAATAAGTTGTTGGCGACAGCGGGGAATGGGAACGTGGAGGCTGAGAGGCAACTGGAGGTTGAGGAGATGGAGATCGTCCCCAATTGGGGTACTGGGAAGTAGGGGGAAGGGTGGGGGACGGAGATAACGATGGTTGTGATAATGAAATCGGAGAGGGTGATTGGGATCGAGCTGAGGGGGGGCTAAGAGCAGAGGCTGAGTCTTCTGAAAATCTGTGAATGGAGAGGTAGATACATTGTTACAAGAGAAAAGCATGATAGAAAAAAGAATACCATAAGATGAAAATAATGCACATTAAGGGAAATGTTGGTCAAATATTGTCCAGCTATTTTTAGAACCTGTGGATTTGAATGATTTTATACTGTCAACATATTGATTGTGTGTCAGTTAGCATTCTAAATGTTTAACCAAGTTTACAAGTTAACAGGCTGTTAATACAAGCAGGTGTCAAAGTTTTGTTTTCTGGGGAAATGCCTCTATTACCTGTTTCTGCTTCTGAGAGAAACACATGGAAAAAGCCAGAGAAATAAAAGGAGAGTTTTACACAGTATAGACACAACACTTACACAAAACATAAACAGACAGTACACAGTTTTTCACAGAAAGCTTGAACATCAATCTTGGGAGGTAAAGAACTCACAGGTGACCCACTGATACGTTCACACAGGTGTAACATGAGTAGAATGACAATGTCGTGCATCAAAAACAACAAAAAACGGAGTTCATGCTGTGACACTGAACAACATAAAGCCAAAATGTTCACTGATGTGTACCTGTGTCTGCCCAGTGGTCTCTGGCTGCTCCAGCTGTCCTTGGTTCTTTGCTGCAGTTTACTGTTTAGCTCATTTATGATGCTTGGCTTCATACTGGATACAGGAGGGTAAATCTTTTTCCCCTCTAAAAGTGCTGCAGACTGGTCACCGGACATCTGCCCCTCGCCCCAGAGAGGCTTCATCTCAGGAGTGCGGGGGCGATCAAAGTACGGTGAAATGGGACGTCCCAAATGCATGTCCCTTACCACATACCCACTTTCATCCACTCCCTCCTCAACCTCGTCCTCTTCCTGCTCGTCTCTTCGTCTGTGGGAGTGGAAGGATGCAGGAGCAGTGCTGGTCTGTCTGTGTAGATCACTGGTGCGACCTCCCTCTCTGAACCTGTTGGTTTTTGGGTAGGTGGAGGTTGCTGCTGTTGCATTCTGCATCTCAAAGGTTTGTCCGTCCAGGTAGCTCATGTAAGACTCCATAAAATCTCCTCCCCTGTCTGATTCCCCTGTCCCGCCCATCCGTCCTCCTCTCTCTCCGCGGTCTAGCCTGTCTCCCCGAACAGTGGCCAGGATGCTGTCCAGGTGGTGGTCACTGCTGCTGCGGCTGTCCAGCTCTTCAATCCCAGAGTCCACCACGGTCTCCTGGGACTCTCCTTTCTTGGTAGTGGGGGGAGGACGGTGATGCTCTCCTGTCTTGCGACTGATGGCAGTGGAGGATGTTGTATGTGTGGTGTGTGTGCGCTCCTGGTAGAGCTGAGTGGAGGTGCTTGTTGTGGTGGCAGCAGTGGTGGTTGTAGTGGCACAGCTAGCGGTCGTGGCATGTGAGGCAGTGCCCCTTAGTGGAGCAGAGGTGGCAGCAGTGGAGGAGGGCGCTTGGGCACCACGGTAGGCCAGGGGAGGTGCGACTGTGTGCGGGGGAGGTGTGGGGGAAGAGCGCCCAGGAGTGTGAGAGCTGTTGTAAAGGTGGTGGGGATGGGACATAGAGAATGGTCTGTGATAGGATCCAGGAGGAGGCGGTGGTGAGACTGACGGGGGAGGCGGAGGTCCCACTATTGAGGTGGGATGCAGTGTAGAGGGCGAGTGAGGGGGCAGGGGGTTGGGCGACGTTTGGGAGGGGGAGGGAGCAGATTGAGTTAGGTTAGCCACCTCACTGTCGTAAGATGTGAGGCTGGAGGCAGTGGAGTCCCCTGCCTGAGGTGAGGGCAGGGGTGTATGGGCAGAAAATCCACTTACAAATGAGTCTTTTTGGGGTGGTGGAGGGGGTGGGGGTGGAGGTGGAGGTGGAGGTGGTGGGACCTGCTGTTGGCGGGAGGTCAGGCTGTTGGGGCGCATTCCGTGTTGTGAGTACCCTGATATTCCCACAATTCCCCTGTCGAAGCTGTTAGCAAACTGTAACGGAGGTGGGAGAGGGTCTGCGTAGACAAACTCATCATCCGCATCAATTGAGGGGGCAGGGGGAGGAAGAACCATCATACCAGTGCCAGTGCTCCCAGTAGTGTTCGCTGTCTGCTGAGTACTTGTTGGTGGAGGAGAGGGAGGGGTGAGAGACAAGATATAGGCATCAGCTTGACTTTCCATCCTGAGAAAAGAGGGCCTCTGAGGCTGCTGAGACTGGGACGCCTGCTGAGCAGAGCTATCAGCGGCTGCCACTTGCTCTGCCCTCCTCATGTAACCCTCTCTCTCTTTGTCCCTCTCTCTTTCTCTCGACACCTCTCTCTCCCGTTCCCTTGACCTCTCCCGTTCCCTCGACCTCTCCCGGTCCCTCTCCTTGTAGGTTGGCTGATACGGCTGAGACTGGTAGTGGTGTGTGTGAACCGTTTTATCCTCGGAGAAGCGAACTCTTAGCCCCTCACGTGCCCCTCCTCCTTCCCGCTCCCTCTCTCCTCCACTGCCTTCCTCATTCCACACACTCCCAACTCCTCTGAGGATTCTGGGTGAGGGTGGGCGGCCAACAGTGGCCGTGGTAGCAGCCAAAGAAGACGAGGTGACCAGGTAAGAAGAGCTGGATGACTGGGCGGTGGACGACACCGGCTGAGAGGTGACAGAAGACGAAGGAAACACCACACTCGACATCTGGCGGGTGAAATGGTGCTCTGTTCCCCTCCTTAACCTGCTGTCATCCCTCAGAGCACGCTCTCTGGCAGCCAGGGCGAGGCCTAGTGGCGATGTGGGGTCAAGAGCCTTTCCTGTTAGAGGGTGAATGAAGGTGGTGTTACTGGAGGGTGCTTGCTGCCTGCCTGTGTACAAGTCAGTAGGTACAGACTTGGGCTGATAGTCCAGGGCAGCTGAGGAGTATTCAGGTAGGCCAAAGGCTGGAGGCATACTACGGGTGTGATGGATAAAGCTGTCCCCAGAGAACATGCCCTCGTCAATAGACTTGGACGGGCGCAGCCGCGTTGATGAACTTTCAGCCTGTGTGCTAAGCTGTGGCTGTGACCCTTGAGTTCTTGTTATACTATCACTCACTCCTCCAAGAATCACATCCTCATCAGCAGACATGAACAATGAGGAACTCTTTCTGCGAGCTTCATGAAACCGTTCCCGTTCCCGGTCTCGGCGAGCTACGCCAACAATGGTAGCCCCAAACTGGCTGGTAAAGTCCAGATTATCCTGGGCTCGCATAGAAGGCAAGGACGGAGGCGGTGGTGCTGGGATGGAAGGTGGGGCAGGGGGCTGTGGAGCAGGAGTGGAGGGAGGAGGACCATGGGGTGTGTTCGCTTCATTTGTCTCCCCTGATCCAGGAGTATCGGCCTCCACACTGCTGCCCTGGCTGCTGCGTCCACTGCTGCTGGTTGATGGGGCCTTGACGATAATAGTGGGGATGGGGATGGAACTTTTCTCCACCGTGCCTTTGCCCCCCAATGTTCCCTGGCCCACACGCAAGTCCTCTACTTTGGATTGTTTCACCAGGGGGCACTTACCTCTCCGGGCCCCTCCTTTAGGACCGCCTGCTCCGGTCCCCAGCTGCACTGCGGTCTGCTCGATGGGGTTGACTCTGGGTAGTCTGTTGTTGCTGGGGCATTACAGTGGCAATGCTGGATGGGGGGACAGCGGTGCTGTAGCCTCTCCTAAGACCTGATGTCTTGACCCCTCCACTAGCTCCTATACCAGCTCCAACAGGCTCCCCAGTATATGCAACCTTCCGCGAAGCAGTCCTGCTTTGAGCAGTATGTGCAGCTGCGTGTGCATACGAGGTTGTGTGGTCCACCGCTCCACCGCTGGGGCCTGTGCTTGGACCACCTGCCCTTTCCCTGCCCCCATGGGTGAAGTGAACTGACTGGGAGTAGGGCTGGTAGTGCGCAGAGGTGGATGTGGACTGGGAGACAGAGACAGCGGGCTGCTGGGATGACTTTGCTCTCCAACCTAGTGGAGGAGCAGAGGAGAATGGAGGCTCTGGTGGAGCTGTGGTGGGAGGAGGAGGGATGTCATCTGGGCCAGGCACCGACAGACTGCGAGCAAACTTCATGGCTGGAGGATGCAGCGACTGCCTCTCTTCCTCAGGCACCCCTGCAGTACAACGTCACAAAATGGAGAAAAAAACAAATCGGGATGAAAATAGGGATTTAAGTAAGTTACAAATGTTGTAAGAAAGATTGATAAACAAGAAAAGAAGGAAAGTTTTTGGGCGAATAAGAGAAGTGAAATGGAACCAGAAAAAAGGAAAGTTGAGGGTAATCTAATGAGAGTGTCCGTCTAAATCTGACTGCCCGTCTACCTGCCAGCGAGTCTGTCCTCAATTCTTATGTATGTTAGTAGGTAAGTCAGTTAGTGCTATATATTCCACAAACAAGTAGCAACTGGGCAGCATCACAAAGCAGCCTTTGTTTTGTTGGTCACCAGAGAGCACATTACTGTTTCAGGAGGGGAGTTAGCAAAGCCTTAGTAAGCAACAAAGCAGAAAATAATCCATTAGAATAAAACGGAGATTAGTGGCACTATATACTTTACTATATACTATATATATACTAAATAGTAGTAGGGTAAGTTTAAGACAAACAAACATTTTATTTTGACAGTACAGGTATAGTTCAACAGAGTATAACATATGATCAGCTACAGATACAGATACAAAGTGCACACAGTTTTGGCTACAGACAAGACATTGTTGGCCAGAGACAAACAGGTCAGCACAGTGTAGACCTTTACGGGTCCAGAGGACAGACAGACAGGCGAAAGGAGGGGCAGACAGAAAAAACAGACAGCCTCACCGATGGATTTCTGCCGCCTCATACCGTGATGTGGGCCGTGACCTGATGTGAACTGGCCACGGTCATAGCCGAGGCCCAAACCAGTCGACATCAACCCCATCCCGGACTGATCCACATAGTTTTGCTAAAATGCCAAAAAGGAGCATGTGAAAGAAAGTTGAGAGTGACATGAGACTAAGTCGTACAGTACATGTGTGGCCGGAGAATATTTTAATGTACTTATACTTATAATATACTTTAGTCATCCTAAAAGTTGTGTATTAGTGAGTCTTTTGCATGTTTGGTTCATTATTAATATACAAAAATCTATAAAAGGAGGTTTAAATGAGTCAACAATAGTCTTTGCTGTCTCTTACTTAAACTCAATTTGATGTTAGACAGGAACTCTTCTCAACCTGATGACCCAGTGTATATACACATGACAGACATATGTTTATATACTGCAGTATGTTTTATGATACACACCTCATTGCCATAGAAACTTCGTCCTCTGTCTCTTTTTGGCCCCTGTCCCCGTGTCCCTGGAGCTTCATTGGTGCTGATTGTTTGCTGAGCTGCTGCAAGAATTTCATCTAGTTTATCTGAGAGACAAAAAGATAGAGAGAGAGAGAGAGAGAGAGAGAGAGAGAGAGAGAGAGAGAGAGAGAGAGAGAGAGAGAGAGAGAGAGAGAGAGAGAGAAAGCCACATACGGAAATGAAACAAAATGTCGGAAAGAATGCGTGGAAAGGGACACACTTGATGAAAGTGGATAAGAAAAAGAGGAAGAGATTCAGGAAACATCCTCTGACAAACATGATCTGCCTTACTCAAAGCCATCTGATAGACTGTCCTCTTCTTCTCTGTAACTTGGGAGGATTCGAATTCTGAAAGAAGAGAAACTCAGAATAAGCCCAATAAGTGACTGAGTGCCAAGTCATTTTGGACAGACATAAATACAATGCCTTAAGCAAGAGTGTACCACAGCATACCTGATTTTTTTTTCCAAGGGGTAGCAGCTGGAAGGAGGACAAAAGGAGACTTAAGTTTTGGCAGGAGTGAAAGTGCGATAGCGTTGTTACAGTGAATACTAATCATATCCCCTGGAGCCTGACAAACTGAGTCACCTCGCCAGGCTTTTCGATCTTCGATGTAAAAGAACGTACATCACACCCACACTTTAAGACAGCTGAAGCAGGCACACTTATGTTACAGTAAATATGCTGCACACGCATACAGTATGCTTCTTGCTGTTACTCTTACACACTTGAAAACACACATACAAATGTGGAATTAGTCTGAAGCTGACTCCCACCTCTCTCCACTGTTAAATGGTTAAGATCCCGGCAGCAGTGAAGTGGGGACAAAAGAGACAGAGAAAAGACAGAGTTAGTGGTTAAACCAGTGAACAGTAAAGGGACAAGTCTACAGGGAAGTAAAGAGGAGGAATTAAAGGTGACCCTTTAGTGTTTGCATCCGCTGGTGTGAGTGAGCTTGTGTGTGTGGACTGAATAGGAATAGGGTTATCCGCCATACTCATACTCAAGCCGTAATATTTCATCATGTGTAGTTTATTGAGCTTAATTAAACAGAAATTAAATTTTAATGTACGATGGTTAAACCAAGCATGAAAGGAATCCGAATGTGTCTTTATTTCATCTCTTACTTACAACTACACTGCACAAATCCTTAAAAGAATAAGCCATAGTTTGTCCAAACATATTTAAACAACACTTGCGTGAAATCAGTGTCGTGGAAAACAACAATTTGTGTACTTTAATGCACTGCAGGATCATTTCTATTTGAATGTCCTTGTTATCTTGCAGCGTGACTTCTAGGTGAACTGGGACACTGCACCAATCACAGAGGTGAGATAGCTTATTAGGCGTCACAGCCAAATGAATTCTAATACATTAGAATAAGCATATGGTTGGGGCTGACATGGCTTCATCACACACTGTACTCCTGTCACCTTGATCCAGAAGGAGGGAAAAGCAAAGAGGAAGGTCTGCGTGCAAATTAAGCAGCCACATCCCAAAGAACCTCAGATAAGTATTGATAAATACACTCTATATTGAGTCAAACTTTAAAAGTTTACCATTATGTCCTGCAGAGAGCCCGACCGATACTGAGATTTATGAGGCCAACACTAAGAAAAAGTGATACATTGGCCAATAGTCATTTTTGTTAAACATATTAACACACAGATGATATACCCAAACAAAATTCATGCTAAGCGGGACTTCTTACAGTTTAAAGCCTGGGTTTGCATTTCTGTAATTCTGCCATTTTTGTTACTTCTTGTCCAAAATGTACACTATACAATACATCTGAAATAAGCTCGGCCTGGCTGACTTAGCTCTAGTGCTGTGGCACTTTTACATCTGTATATCACTTCAATTAATTGCAATACTGTACCTTGGTATGATGATGCTAGTCTACACAGTACACAGCAACATGATAACTGCTATTCTTCTCAAATGAATGACCATATTCTCTCTAAAGACACAAAGCTTCCTATAGCAGAGGATGTAGAATTTCCATTATATGTGTTGGAAGAAGAGCACCTTCGTGGTTTGTTTTGCCATAAAACAATCCAGCTGTTCCTACCAAATTTTAACTACATATTGTAAAATGTAAAAATGGTTTAGTTTTTAGCACTTTAGGTTTGTTGGAGTGATATTCTATGTATTGAGATAATGAATACATCTGCATACATACAGTGCTAGTGGGAAGATAATAGTGTATAGTGAGCACTGAAGGTGAAGGAGAGGTGGGTTCAGGGTTCAGGAAACTGGCACCTGTGATTGGACGCTCATGCTTTTTGCTGCTCAGGTGAGGTCACACCACAGAGAGGAGGCAGGTGAGGGGAGACGATGGGGGTGGAATAAAGCAGAGGATTGATTTATACACTCTAGTCTGATCCTAACTTACAGCAGCAGGGCCGGACTCAGTTGGTAATTGCCGTGGTTTATCGGTTTGGCCAAGTTTAAGTCATTGTTTGTAAGATAAAGTACTGAAATGATATTTGAGACCAGCTGATGTAGCACTGCAGATTCCCCTCCCCTCCAGCAGCTCCACATGTCATCAGCCCTCATACATCATCAAGGACTCACTGGGCATGCTCAGAACTAGACAGCAGCGACAGCAAACACCATAAATGTTTAGAAAATATAACCCGATCACCAATAAAACACTGGCCAATTTTCTGATCTGCAAATGGGGGTGTTGACCCTAACCATGCACTCACCTCCCACTATTTTTGCCTCAAATAGAGATGGCATAAGCATTGCCACACATAATGATGTTGCCATAGCAACAGACCTGGAACAAAGTTGCTTCTTTATTTTATTTTATTTCATTACTCATCTCAATAACTTTATCCTTGGTGTGATTTCTTCTTAATTAATCAAAGACGTTCTCAACTAAATATTTTTATTTAATATTTTGCAACTTGCTCACTAAAACATGAAGACCAGACACTTGGCCAGGATGTAACATGAAGACCAGACACTTGGCCAGGATGTAACATGAAGACCAGACACTTGGCCAGGATGTAACATAAAGACCAGACACTTGGCCATGATGTAACATGAAGACCAGACACTTGGCCAGGATGTAACATGAAGACCAGACACTTGGCCAGGATGTAACATGAAGACCAGACACTTGGCCAGGATGTAACATGAAGACCAGACACTTGGCCAGGATGTAACATGAAGACCAGACACTTGGCCAGGATGTAACATGAAGACCAGACACTTGGCCAGGATGTAACATAAAGACCAGACACTTGGCCGTGATGTAACATGAAGACCAGACACTTGGCCATGATGTAACATGAAGACCAGACACTTGGCCATGATGTAACATGAAGACCAGACACTTGGCCAGGATGTAACATGAAGACCAGACACTTGGCCAGGATGTAACATGAAGATCAGACACTTGGCCAGGATGTAACATGAAGACCAGACACTTGGCCAGGATGTAACATGAAGACCAGACACTTGGCCAGGATGTAACATGAAGACCAGACACTTGGCCAGGATGTAACATGAAGACCAGACACTTGGCCACACTTGGCCATGATGTAACATGAAGACCAGACACTTGGCCATGATGTAACATGAAGACCAGACACTTGGCCATGATGTAACATGAAGACCAGACACTTGGCCATGATGTAACATGAAGACCAGACACTTGGCCATGATGTAACATGAAGACCAGACACTTGGCCATGATGTAACATGAAGACCAGACACTTGGCAGGATGTAACATGAAGACAGACACTTGGCCATGATGTAACATGAAGACCAGACACTTGGCCATGATGTAACATGAAGACCAGACACTTGGCCAGGATGTAACAAGAAGACCAGACACTTGGCCAGGATGTAAACAAACACTTGGCCAGGATGTAACATGAAGACCAAACACTTGACCAGGATGTTTCTGGAATCCGGAAAACTCCTCTCAGGTGACGCCCATTCCGCTGCAGTGTTACTTTGGCAACAAATACTTGCTGAGTGTCTGTGTGTTGAGTAGACGAGCTGGTAGAGTGCTCTGTGGGCGCTGGGGTTAAAGCTGTGGGCCAGGGAGCAGTGGGGGGTGCAGGGGGGTAAGAGGTAAGAGAGGCGGGCAGTGAGAGAGGGATCACAGGGTGTATGGCGACACTCTTTCTAGGTGGGGTTACCTGTAGAGGGTGTGCTGGAAGTGACAGTGTGGAACCTCTGAAAGAACAGTGAAATGCATTGAGACCGTCATCAACGCCGGAAGTCACTCTTCATATGTCTTTCCTTCTCCTTTCTGTCACTAAGTAGCTATGTCCCGCTCTACTTTCTTGCCATATAAATTCAGCCCCAGATCAACTCCCCTTCACACTTTCGGCATCTCTAGCACCCCCCAACACTCTGGTTTCACACTGTTTC
Organism: Cottoperca gobio; assembly: GCF_900634415.1. Lineage (NCBI taxonomy): Eukaryota > Metazoa > Chordata > Actinopteri > Perciformes > Bovichtidae > Cottoperca > Cottoperca gobio. The sequence continues at coordinate 5,900,779 of NC_041362.1, read as the reverse complement.
TATTATCCCTCATCACTTCAATCTATTTCTCCCCTTTTCAGCTTTAAAACTGCTCTCCTTAATTGATTACATCTCCCTGTCTGTCTGTTTCTTCATTCTTTGTAATCTTTCACTTTTCACCCGCCCCAAAAGGTTTATCTAAACTAATTTCTTACCCATCTCCTCCAGTTCTGAAGTCATGGATTTGGATCGTAGGGCGATAGCCGGAGTGCTCAGCCTCTTACTCTGCTGGGGGACTGCAGGGGAAGGAATAGACAAAGGCAGCAGTGGTCACTCGTGCTGTTCAACAACAAATTGACTTTCCGCAGAACCCCAGAGTGCAGTAGATAGACGCTTACTTTTCTTCCTCGAACCCTCCTCCATGTCGGGGTTGCGGGTTACCATGACAACCTTGACCATGAGGCTGTTGCCACCTTGCCGGATCATGTTGACGACCTGTCGGTGACCAACCTTCACCACATTCTGACCATTGACCTGGGACAGACACAGTGACAGAGAACGTTTTGAGTTTAATAACACAGCTTATTGTAACTTTCACTATCTTCTCTCAAATGCATTTATGTTCTCAGGCATCATTTATGTCAATAAAGCCAATATAATAATATAATAATAAGGTTATTCGACATTAATATAAGCACTGTTAGCTGCTATCTCCATGTTGAGAGCCGCGTGGAGGCAATCCCGGCTCAGACTCTGAATCATGGATATGCTCTGAATGTCATATATTGCCTTCAATGAATTTTAAACTCACATGTGCTTGAGTGAAATGTATATTTCATTTGTATATATGTATATATTTATATAGTCTTTACAGGCTGGTAGAAGTGAGTATCTCAATAATCTACAAACAGTTTACGATAAACTTTGGTTGAAAGTGAGGCCAAAATATTAGTTTTTGTTGCCGATCAGGTGGGAATTCAAAAGTTTTATAAAATAAAACATTTTAAACAGAACATTTAAACCCAAGTAAAACATTTCCTTAACATATAGAGGACTGTACATCCTTGCTTTCTTGTTTCGGTTTGTTTGTCAACAGGATTACAAATTTCAGATTTTCACGAAAATTGGTGGAAGGGTGTCACATGGGCCAAGAATCCCTTACAATGTGGAGCAGATCCAAATTTTGGAGCGGATATACACATCTACAGAGAATCTGACAGTGCTTTCAATTCCAACCCATAATGCAGTGGTAAATCATAGCAGCACCTCTATCAGGAAATCCCCCATCCTGAGCCCGGCTCTCCAGGCGACACCTCCCTCGTCCACTGACTCCAGGTACTGCAGGGCAGGGAAAGCCGGGGTGGGGGTGAACTCCTCGATAGGAGTCTGAGCTGGAGACACCGAGAAAATATGAGAATGCATTAGCATGTGAAACAGTATGTCATATATGATTAGGAGAAGCATTACTAAATCAATGAGTGTGATTGCAAGGCAGGATGTTTGCGTTTATTTTACGTTTCTTACCTTTGGCCCCTCTCAGTACAAAGCCAAAACCCTCACTGTCCTTTTTCTGGAGAAGCACGGTCTTCTCCTTTATTATATAGTCACTAGCAGAGAGGAGACAGAGAAGAGACAGAGAGAGAGTTAGAATTGACAGACATAAAAGACAGAGGACAATGAGGACATGTATTGTCCATCCTTGCACATCTGCATTCCCCCTCTTCCTTAATCAATGGACATGAGGGTGGAAAGTCAAGTTTTAAAATCCATAAATCACAACATTTACCTTGCCGGTGTTACTTTTTCCTTTCCCAACTACACCACTCCTTTCCTCTGCTGTCTGCTTCCCACTTCTTGTGTCCCCCTCTTATGACATCACCGCCAGTACTAGGCAAAAACTTATTTCAACAGTGTATTGGATTAAAACTGGAAACCCTGTATATATGTATTTACATGTGTATACTAATATACATGTTATATTTTATTTATTTATTATTCCTCCTTTATATATTTCCCTTTGTTATTCAGCTACTTATCTTGAAATGATAAGACATTGTAGCCTCCTGTCTGCTTTTCTCTTTGATTGCTGAGAGCAGTAATATTTCCCAATCCTTTTTGTAGTATTTATATATTGTTATGTTGTATATATGTTAAATATGGTATTGTTTTATAATAATCAATTACTATTATTATTATTAGAAGTATATTGTAAATAATAGTAGTAGTAATGTAAAGAATAAGTTAGAATGACAATGTTTAAATTCACCTTTTTTGACTTTGTGACTTTTAAAAACAAAAATCAAGGCTACCATTAAATTGTTAAAATGTAATTAAAACTATTTTGTGTATAAAGTTTTGTTGTATTTGCCCATGCCAAGAGGCTTTTCTTGTTCTACTAGCATGAGAGGTAAGACATGTCACACACATGAATGGTTTGGTTTAAACCACGTTAGTGTGAGAAACAGCACCGTCTCTCAGGTCTGCTGACCTCTAACGAACTCTTGTCTTGTTATGAATGGAAAGATACATTCAGTCCATCAGTGAGTCAGAGAGGTATATATACCGTGTCAGCTGTAACATACTGTAACCACATGCTGATAATCCTATCGTGCACCAAAATAGTCCCAGCCCACTCCATCTGTT